>NC_037676.1:137037212-137047043 GCF_003255815.1 Theropithecus gelada
TTTAACTTGTCATATCAACCTTAAAGAACTCTATTCTTCAACTTGTCCATTGTAACACTTGATTGATATCTGGCTGAAGAGCTAGAAAACTTACTTATGAAGCTTTGGTCTTGATGAAGTCCAGAATTATTGAAATGTGGATAGCAAGAATCAAAGCTTATCCTGAAGATAAGTGTGCACAGTTTGTTCAGCTAGTTAGATCTGTCCATTATATCAGAAATATCTGGGGTTTCAGAAATATCTGGGGTTTTGGTAGTTTTTAAAGTATTTTTTAATTTAAGATATATTACTTAGACAAGTGCATACAATTTATATGTACAGTTTAACATATGGTTGTTAAGTGAAGACCCAAGCAATCATCCCCCAGGCCAAGAAACAGAACATTAAGAGCACTACAGAGGTCCTCTTTCTATTCCTTGCTATGATAACAACCCTCTCCTTCCACCCTCCAGAAGTAACCACTTGCCCTTTATAGTAATAATTTCCTCACTTTTCATTGTAGGTTTATTACCTGAGGATGCATCCCTAAACTGTATGTATTTGTTTTACTTGGTTCTAAACTGTTTAAAAATGGAACTGTATTGTATTATTCTTTTGAAACTTAATTTTTTTCCTCAACATTTCAGATTCATCACATTGTTGCATTCAAACTGAATTGCTTATTTTCCTTCTGTCATCTACGGTATGAATATACCATATCATGGGCATTTTGTTTGTTTCTGGTTTTCGGTAATTACAAAAAACAAATGTTGCTTTAGACATCCTTTTACACTTATCTTAGTGAATGTACATATGCATATCTCTAAAAAACATGGAACGTTCAACTTCACTACACAACGCGACACTGTTTTCCACAGCAAGTTTACTGATTCACATTCTTATCATCAGGATTTGAGTTACTAAATCTCCACATCCTAGCCACATGCAGTATTGTTAGTCTTTTTAATTTTTACCAATCACAGATGTGTAGTTGTATTTTGTTATAATTTTAATTTGCATTCTCGTGATTAACATTGATGTTGAGCACTTTTCATAGGTTCTTTGGCCATTTGAATATCTCTTCTTGTGAGGTACATGTTCAAGTCTTTGCCTATTTTTTCCTATCGGGTTTTCTGCCTTATGTATTTTTAATATTTATCATATATTCTGTATGCTAGCCCTTTTAATCTATTTCTTGTTCAGAAAAAAAAAAATAAAACAGTGCAGCCTACTGTCAGTGCTCATTTCTCAGGGCAAATGGGAAATGGGTTAAAACATTATATATGTTACAAATGTGTCCTCCCACTCTGTGGCTCGTATTTTAACTCTTTTTGTGGCATCTTTTGAATAATGGAAATTTTAAATTTTACTATAACCAATTTATAACTTTTCCTTTGTGTTTAGTGTTTTTTTAATCTACGTAAGATGTCTACTCCAAAATTACTAAGATATTCTCTTACACTACCTTCAAAAGCTTAGTATTTAGCCTTTCACAGTAGATCTTTGTCTTGATCCATTCAGCTACTGCAACAATACATCTTAGACTGGGTAATTTATAAACAAGTGAAATTTACTGCTCACAGTTCTGAAGGTTGGGAACTCCAAGATCAAGTTGCCACCAAGTTTGGTGTATGGCGAGGGCCTGTTCCTCATGGACAGTGCCTTCTATGTATTCACATGGCAGAAGGGGCAAGGGAGCTGAAACCTCATTTATAAGGGCATTAATACCACTCATGAGGGTAGAGCCCTCATCAATCACCTCCCAAAGGCCCCATTTCCAACACCATCAGATTGGGTATCAGGCTCCAACATATGAATTTTGGGGGGACACTAACATTCAAACCAAAGCAGTCTGTAATCCACTTGGAACTGATTTTACATACAGTATGAGGAAGGAATAAAATCTCAACGTTTCCAATATGAACAATTTCCGGTTGTTCCATTATTATTTATTACAAATGTTATCCTTTACCTACAGCCACTTCTGTCATAGATCAAGCCCATGTATGTGAGATCTAAGTTCTCTATTCTGCATCACTGGTCAATTTTTATTTTATTATATTTTTTCCCTTCATTTTCTATACTCTAGAGGAACTACTTGCAGCCTGTTTTTAAAATCTTTGCATAAATACCACATCATCTTGATAGCTAAAATACTGTAATGTATCTTGATATCTGATAAAACAAATTCTCCTACATTTTTCTTTTTCTTCAAAAAGTAGCTTCTCAAATTCTACAAAATAAAATCAATTGGAATTTTGATTGGGGTTGCGTCAAATCTACTGATCAGTTTGGGAGGAACAAACATTTTTAAAATAGTCATTTTTCTATCCATGAACATGGTATAACTCCTTTATTTGGCTATTTAAAAATATCTCTCAGTATGTTTTAATTTTTCACCTTTTGAGGACTTCTACATCTTTTCATAGATTTATTCCTAAGTAATTAATGCTTTTTAAATTATATTACGATTGGTATCTCTTTTTAAATTCTACTTTTAACTGTGTTTTTACTGGAATAGAGAAATACAACATTTTTTGTACACTGGTATTTTTGTTATCAGTAATAGTTTAGCTGTAGTTTTTTGGATTTTTTAATGTATTTATAATAGCATCTAAGAAAAATGACAGTTTTTTCATTACAACTCTTGTGCCTTATATTTATGTGTCTTCCTTATTTCACTGGATAGGCCCTCCAGTACAACATTGACTAGAAGTACAGACTTGCTCCTAATCTCAAAGTGAAATCTTTTTTTAAAAAAGTAATTATTTATATATTTTAAATGGCAAATTAAAAAACTGTATATATTTATCATCTAAACTATGTTGTTTTGAAATATGTAAAGCTGGGCACGTTTGGTGCACGCCTGTAGTCCAAGCTACTCAGGAGGCTGAGGTGAGAGGACTGCTTGAGCCTGGGATGTTGAAGTTGCAGTGAGCTGTGATTGCACCACGGCACTCCAGCCTGGATGACAGAGCGAGACCCTGTCTCAAAAACAAACAAACAAAATGTATATATACACATTGTGGAATGGCTAAATCAAGCTAATTAACATATGCACCAAAGGAAAATCTTTTAATGTTTTATCATGTAGTACAAGATTTGCTGAGAATTTTATGTTGATATGTTTTATCAAATTAAAGGAGTTTCTTTCCATTTCTAGCTGCAAAGGAGATACATAATGAATGTCACCTAATGCTTTTTCTGCAATAACCAAGATGACCATTTAATTTTCTTCTTTAGCATGTAAATGTGGCAAATCACATTATTTTTAATAAATATATTTTTATTTAACACTTGCTAAATACTTTTTTTTTTTCAGGTTCCAGACTGAAACAATTAACTGCAGCAGGAAAGAGCAGAACACGGGTGGGTGGGACCTGAAATATACCTACTCAAAATGACCAAACAGGGTTTTGAAACTTCCCTCCCACTCTAAGTGCTGCAAGGAGGCTGTAGTTGAGTTGGGATTCAAGTGGTCTGAAAACAGGTTCCCATCCTGCTAGCACTTTTCAATGGGTTCAGGGGGCTCCAAGACCAAGTGCTGGGGAATCCTAATGGACAGATAACATCAAGCACAAAGGTCCTCAGCAGGTTCAGAACCCTTATAAAAGTGCAAGATCAGGACACCATTTAGGATACGTGGGTTGGGACAGGAGGACGGGAATTGACAAGAACAAGGCAGAGACCCAGTCCAAAACTGGGACAGCAGCATGAACTTGTGACCAACACCGGAACCACAGTAAAATGTGAGTTATTAGAACGGAACACTACATCAGAATCTGAAAAACAGTAAAAATGACCCAGAGAGGTGTAATTGGAGCTACTTAAATCTCTTATCTCACATGAGGATTGATTTTAGGAGCTGGAAGTAGGGCTGTACTTGCAAAGACAGATCAAGTAGCACCAGGTGGGGGAATGTGAAGGCAGTTGGGGACTGAGATAGACTGGGCTGCCTGAAAAATTTAAAATCCCTAGAAAAGGAGACCTGGACATGGTTTGAAGCTCAGACCTGGAAAAAATAAGAGAGAGAGAAGTAGCATGAGTTTGGTTGCATTAGCCTAATCCAACTCTTTCCAGAGGAAGCTGATTCATTCAAAGCCCAGTGCTACAGAAGACCATTTCCCTCAATAAACTATGAAACGAGAACATGTCCCTTGCACACCAGGGAATCCACATGGCTCATGGTAGATTCAATACATGTTTTTCGAATTCTTGAACTAGCTGGAGTGCCCTGGGCGCGTTTCTTTTGTTCTCTTCACTCCTCAATTTATTCCTCTACCAAATGAGGATCGACTCTAAGATCTTCCTTAACTTTGTCCTCCTTCATTCCTAGTACTTTGTATTCTTTCAGGCCTTCATCACTGCTCACTTTTGCAGATCTCCTAGCTGGGACCCTGGCTTTCTGCCTTGCCCATCCCACACTGCTGTCTGAGCTCTCTCTAACATCTTAATCTATGTTACCCCTTTCCTGAAACCTTTCAAACACCAGCCTCTGTGGGTCAAAAGTCCAACTCCTGAAACTGCCACAAAAGGCCCTACATGTGCCAGCCTCTGCAATCCTCTCTTCTGTCCAGTGACTTACCTCACATGGCACCCTCGCCCTTGAACCATCTTGAACAACTTAGAGTTCTCCAGATGTCTCTATTGACCATTATTGTTCTATAAAACGAGGATATTTACAAGACTGTCATGAAAAGCAAGTAAGAAATGTGGAAACAAATTCTAAATGATCTATTTAGATAACTAATTATCTAATAACATCGCAAATATTAAGACTGATGGATCCTGAGTGTGTAAGTCAGCTTGGGCTGCTATAACAAAATCCCACAGATTGGGTGGCCTGAACAAAAGACATTATTTCCCACAGTTCTGCATGGTGGAAAGTCCAAGATCAAGGTACTGGCAGGTTTGATGTCTGGTGAGAACTCACTTCCAGGCTTGTGTACTGCCATCATTATGCAGTGTGCTCACATAGCAGAGAGGGAGGGCGTGCACGTGAGCCAGCATGCATGTCTTCTGGTGTTTCTTATAATCCCATCATAAGGGCCCTGCCCTCAGGACTTCCTCTAAACCTAATTACCTCCACAAGGCCCCATCTCCAAATACCATCACATGGGAGGTTAGGGCTTTAACAGATGAATTTGGGGGTGGGGGAAGATATAATTCAGTCCATAACACTGAGCAAAGGGATGATGGTTGATAGCAGCTTTTGGTATCCAGTGTCTTGCTCCAGTAGAGCACCTATGGTAACAGGAAGTTCATGTTCAAAACAAGGTATTCTGTGTGTAAAAAACTACCTATTTTTTCAGGAGGCTGAGGCGGGAGGATCGCCTGAGCCCAGGTGTTCAAGGTTACAGTAAGGTGTGATCACACCACTGCACTCCAGCCTGGGCTACAGAGTGAGTCCCTGTCCCTAAAAAACAGCACAAAACCAAGCAACCAAATAACAACAACAGCAACCAAAAAAACCTACATATTTTGAGGGGGTGGAGGGAAGGTGATAGAATAGAAGAGAAAGTTGGGGATTGTTGGGAAATTAGAAGGGAGAGACAGGCAAAAGCCAGTTCATAGAGGAGTCCTGTATTTACCAAAAAAGGTGAATTATAACTCATGACTGTAAAGGTAAACTGAGGCTGGA
This sequence comes from Theropithecus gelada, assembly GCF_003255815.1. Lineage (NCBI taxonomy): Eukaryota > Metazoa > Chordata > Mammalia > Primates > Cercopithecidae > Theropithecus > Theropithecus gelada. Next base: position 137,042,833 of record NC_037676.1, read on the forward strand.
GTCAAACTGGGAACGAAGACACAAGGCAAATGGCAGTGAGAATGGCCTTTATTAGGACTCGCGGGCGAGGTTCCTCGGTCCAAAGGTGCAGGCCGAGGAAGTCACGCTGAGGGAGGAGGGTAGGGGCTTTTTTATAGCCCGAGAGGTAGGGAAGCTGTTTGTACAAACAGGGCCTGGGGGGTCTTGAAACTACTAGGGCAGGAGTTGAGTAAGGGTCACGAGGAAGGGGTATTTGGAAACTGTTAACCGAAACTGCTGTTTACAAACTTGTGGAATGCAGGTGAGCTGCAGGTCATGGGGGAGTGTGGTTGCCCAGCCGGAACCTCTGACGTATGCAAGTCTGCGGGTGTGTTCAAAGAGGAAGGGAAGTCTCGAACAAAGGGCCTGCTACGCCGGGTGGCGCCGCCATGTTGGGTCTAGATCCCTGCCTAACAATGACTAGGATCATGAGGAAACAGATTCACTGACACACTCACACATGATTGGCTGTTAGCTTTAAGAGCTATTTAAATTCTCCCCCTAATGATCTTACTTTTGGGAATTTATCCTAGGAAAATAATCCAAAAGATCAGGAGAGGTATGTGTCCAAATACATTTATTACATTATTTATGATGATAAAAACTGGATGTAACTCATATTGGAATAGTTAAGTAGTTACTAGCTAAAGAGTTTCTGAATGAACCAATAAATGCTTGTTGAGTATAATGTGACAATGAGAACAGTGAAGTCCAGGTTCACAGAATGGAAAAATCTATGAAGTAAAATAAACAAAATATTAAATTATAGCTATATAACACTACAACTATATAAATACAGTGAAAAAACAGACAATACTAGAAGTAAATATAGATTAAAATGACAACAGACTATTTGTTAGTGTGGCGTAATTATGTGCCACTAAGATACTACGCTTAAAAAGACACTGCCTTTTTGAAAATGAAAAAACAACCAGTCCTGCACAAGGTAATCTGGCTGGTCTGTCTGCAGCACAGCCTCACAAAGTAGCCTTTGTTTGTCCCAGCCTGAATCAACACTTGGCTTTCAGTAACACAAGTGAATTGACGAAATATTTGGGGTCAATATAGTGGAAAGAAGTATTTGTTTTATAATGAAGCCCAGAACAATGGTCACTGGGGAAGCAGGGTGAAAAAGGAAGAGGATTTGAACTGCTAAATGAACTACATGCTCCAGGCCAAAGCATCCATTATCGCCTACAGGCACGATGAGAAACAGAGTCCTTGTGAATAAATAAACCGAAGGGAACATAAACCATCAGATGATGCCCGAGCGGAACTGTGTTTACCCTCACTTAGAACAAATACTGAGGAGAAAGAGAAGCAGGTTATTTGGCAACAGTTATGACATTACTGAATTTATAGCTCATCTAGTCATAAGTTTCCTCAAAGGAGAGTTGTCAAATTTCAGAGCTGGATAAGGGGACCAAGGTCAAAAGGGGTAGGTGATTAGGCCAAGGTCATCCAGTCAGTAGACAGCATGGAATACAAACATTGGCTGCCGATCACACAGACTGCATGTCCAACTCCAGGACTGCCCCTTCCCAGCTACGTCTTAATCAAGCATTCCCTCAAACAGATATTAAGACAACATGTGTCTCAAACAAGTCACTCAGTTTCGCCTGCTGCCAATTTTCTCACCTGTAAAATAGTACAAGGCCGCTGCTGTGGTCCTCTGTGACTGTCCACCCAACTCACCCTTCTTCAAAACACCCGTAAGAGCCATCTGTCACCAACCCTCAGCCCATGGGCTCTGAATAGGCCCCGAGCCCATGAGCACATCATATTCTCACGGACTTGGGTGCTGGGTCAGGAAGGGCGTGGGACCTGATGAGAGGTGCTGAGGGGTGAGATCTCGGCAATGACAGAGGATGCAGCAAGTCCTTTTCCCCACTGACTTGAGCTGCTGTGACCTCCATCTTGGCCAACACAGGCAGTCAAAGAACAGAGCCAAGAGATGGGAGATGGGGAGTGTGGGTCTCGGAGATAGCACAAAAATCCCAGAACCAAGTTATTCCTGAAGCCAGCCTTACCTTTTTGGTTGCTGAGCCAATATTCCTTTTTTTCTGTTGGTGTTTGTTTTACCTAAGCAAGTATGAGGGTTTTTTCCTTTCATTTTTTATTTCAAAAGCCTTTTGGGGCCGGGCACGGTGACTCACACCTGTAATCCCAGCACTTCGGGAGGCTGAGGCAGGCGGATTGCCTGAGCTCAGGAGTTCAAGACCAGCCTGGGCAACATGGTGAAGCCCCGTCTCTACTAAAATACAAAAAAAAAAAAAAAAAAAAAAAGCCAGGTGTGGAGGCATGTGCCTGTAATCCCAGCTACTCAGGAGGCTGAGGCAGGAGAATTGCTTGAATCTGGGAGGCAGAGGTTGCAGTGAGCCAAGATCGTGCCACTGCACTCCAGCCTGGCAACAGAGCAAGACTCCATCTCAAAAAAAAAAAACAAAAAAAAAAAAACGCTTTTGTGGCATAAGTGTATTTTGGTTACATGGATGAATTATATAGTGATGAATCCTGGAATTTTACTGAGTTCTTTTTTGCTTAGGATAGTTGGATTTCCTGCCTGGTGTGGTGGCTCATGCCTGTAATCCCAGCACTCTGGGAGGCTGAGGTGAGCGGATCACCTGAGGTCAGGAGTTCAAGACCAGCCTGGCCAACATGGTGAAACCCTGTCTCTACAAAAAATACAAAAATTGTCTAGGTGTGGTGGTATATGCCTGTAATCCTAGCTACTCGGGAGGCTGAGGCAGGAGAATCACTTGAACCCGGGAGGCGGAGGTTGCAGTGAACCGAGATCACACCATCGCACTCCAGCCTGGGTGACAGAGCGAGAGCAAGACTCCATCTCAAAAAAAAAAAAAAAAAGATAGTTGGATTTCCTTTCACCTGCAAGCAAAAGTTTCTGAGAATCATCTCCCTTACGGAGAGAGAATACAGGTACAAGGGCCCAGCCTAACACCTGGCACAGGGTAGTTATTTAACAAATGTTGACTTCACTTTCTTCTCCGTCTTCCTTACTGGGATTCCATCTCTTTTTTCTTTGTTTCTTCTTTCTTCACCAAGTTTCCTCCTTCCTTTAGGGCTCTATCCCTACTAGTCCTCATTTCCTGGAAGCACAGAGATAAGCAGCTTTCTCCTCCTCCTTGTAAAACTCTGCCAGCTAAGACTCTGGCATAAGCCTCAGTGACCTTTACTCTAGACCTCAGTATCCCTGGTGCACACTTCTTTGAAATCAGACCCCATTAATTAGAACTCCTCACACTCATACAATATTTTATCATGGACTCTCACCTCCAGATTCTCATTTGGTTTAACTTTAGCCACGTGCAGAGGCAGGGCAAGGTGTTCTTACGATCATAACCATTACTCAAATGAGGAATCAAATGTTCAGGAACATGACATTACTTGAACACAGTTACAGAGTGAGTAAGTCTGGGAACTGGGACACAAACACAGGTCCCAGGGCCAAACTCATTGCCCTCCCTGTTCTCCAGCCTGGTGCTGTTTCCTTCATTTAGAGTGAACACTCACATGCAGCAGATGCTGTGGGGCTCCACCTCCAATCCCTCTTCAGGGCCGATGCCCCCCCTCCAGATGCTGGGCACACTGCCTGCTGATTCTCACAGCTGCACCCCTCTCTGGAACTGTGGTCAGTGGCGGGGGCTGCCCCATCTGAAGTTCTGCTCCCTCCTAAGGGGCAGCCCAGGGCCAGTGACTGACCTCCTTGCTTCAATTTAGGACAAGTGAAGGGCCAACACTGCTCCAGAGCTCCCTGCAGGATCCTGAAAGCTGCCAGGTTTGGGACGCCTGGAGTGAGAAGCAGCTCCACGAGCGCAGTTGCTATGCAGGCTGCTCTTCCACTTCGGCCACAGAATCCAGCAGATGTGAAGGTATATAAAGCCTCTATGGCAGGTAGGAATGCTGTGAGTGGAGGCTTTGGGGTGAGAAAGGCCTCAATAACAACCAAATCACAAGTCAGCTTCTCCCTCTGCCCATTCCCACCTTCCTTCCTTCCTTTTTTTTTTTTTTTTTTTTTTTTGACAAAGTCTCACTCTTGTCACCCAGGCTGGAGTGCAGTGGTGTGAAATGGGCTCACTGCAACCTCCGCCTCCCAGGTTCAAGCACTTCTTCTGCCTCAGCCTCCCATATAGCTGGGACTACAGGCACCTGCCACCACACCCGGCTAATTTTTT